>NW_021635787.1:0-41714 GCF_004799145.2 Neltuma alba
TTCTTGCATTTTGTATTTTTTGATTTTAAAAAATAAAAAAGTTTTTTCAAAACAAGAAATAAACAAGGCCTTAATATCTCTAGTATTTTTGTAGCAAACTTCGGACATATGAAAATCACATTGAATCCCCGCTATTTTCGGGAAAAGTCAGGAGAGATTATAAGAGTGACAAAACCCTCCCAACAAAATATTTATACCTTGATGGCCTAATTTGTTATTGACATATGGATCTAATTTTTGTATAAAGCATATCTGTTGAGGCATTTGGTGCTATTTGGACATTGTGAAATCAGAGTTATTTTATTTAACTTAAATATATTTTATGAAAAACTAAACAAAAGAGAGAAATAGTTCAAAATCATCTCCTGATGAAAATCAAGAGAATAAGTATATACATCAGATGAAAAAATGAGAGAAAAATTTTAAGTGAATGATGCATTTTGTAATTATAAATAGTATCAGATGTTTAATTTGTTCATGCGTCCAAAATCCAGCTAATATAAAAGTATATTCCTATAGTCATATTAATATGGCAGAGAGAAAATATTTTTTATGTTCAATTTATAAGTTATGTCATTAAATTTTTCATATGAATATACAATTTTACTTTTTAGTTATCATAATTTTTATTAAAAATTCATATTTAAAAATTTTATTAGTTGGAAGGACCTAAAATTGAAAAAAATGAAAAAAATATAAAATTTTTTCCTAGTGTCGATACCTTCTATATATGAATTCAAGAGTTCAAGTTCTTTTACCCAATAAAATTTCTAAGCAAAGCTTTTTCGCCCATTTTCCCCATAACATACTCGTGATTTCTGTTCCTTCTTCGCTACCAAATTTTCTTAATAAAATTATACTTTTGTGTGTGTGTGTGTGTACAAATATGTCTATGTCAAGGACAGCTAGGTCGCAAGTCATAACCCGGCCTAAAATGGAGAATATATAATAGGAAATCAACAAATTTTTAATGATGCGTGAAAGACTATTAAGTGTTCAAGTATTTCACGTTTCTTTCATTCACCTTTTGGCTTTCCCAACATAGTATAGTCTTCGTCACTTTGCCTCCTACACTATTAAACGACACTTGACACTTTGATTATGACGTGTGTTTGTCCTAGCCGTCCAATTAATCTCCTCCAAAGTCCAAACCTCTATAAATACGCACACCCTACTCTCCAATATCCACTAAGATTTGTGGCCTCTCTCTCTCCACTAATTTCTCTTTTGTGTGATCATTTCATAAATATCCCCTTTTTGTAATCAGATCGATCTCCATCATGACTAACAAGACCCCAAGTTCATATATAATGGGTTGCTTGAATTTATGCAAAAAGGTTAGCTCTTAATTCTTGATATTTTTATATGAATCCTTTTCATTTCTTTGTTTTGGCTTTGCATTTACTTCGTCAAGCATGAATATATATATATATATATATATGAACATTCATTTGATATGGTTTATTATGCCTTGAAAGCTCTATTTCTCTTAATTAGATATCAGGCTCCATTTATGCTATGGAATTCAAAAAAGTAAATTATACTTTTCATTCTCAGTAAACAACGCAGTCTCTCTCTCTCTCTCTACACACACACACACACGGGGGTATGGAATAAATTTGTGTAGAAGGCATTGTTTATGAGATTTCCTTAAGATCGCAAAATTACTAGATATGAGTGCTTCTACTCAAAAGGCTTTTTTTTTTTTTTTGGGTAATAGAAAGGCCTTGCCACGTTCTATGAATTTTGTCGTAATTAATTAAAATTAGTAAGAAGGCGTCATTTGAAGAAGCACAACAACAAACACATAATGTTCTTGCTTTTAGATGGTTGATGTGATTATTAAGGACTCCAACTTTGCTAAAATTATTTAAAATGTTTTTCATAGTTCCTGTCAAGTCTTAGAATAATTCCGTCATCCATGTCATAGTAGTTATGTTTATTTTAAATTAAAAGACCAAGAACTATATATTTTCAAAAGCACAAAGCAAACAAACCTGTAAAAAAGTTTTCTTGAAAGGAAATGAGAAATCCATATATCTATCCCATTTTCTTTGTAAGTACATTCTCATTTACTTATAAAATAATAAAAAATACTCTTCGGGGAATCAAATATTGCTTTGTTAAATTAATGTTGCTATAAATAGAAATATACTAAAAGGAGAATCTTTTACTGGGTTAGGTCAGTGGAGATATTCCATGTTTCGAAGTTCATGTGTTAATATTCTCTGATGATTCTAATAAGATATCACAGGAGACATATCTCTACTTCGTCACGTTAATTTGTTCCTACATATTACTCGAGACATTCACAGAATATGTATGAACAGAATCTTATTTCATATTAATAGAATATTCAAAGCATCAAAATCTAAATTATTCTATTTATTTATTTATTTTAGGATACTACAACTGTTATGGAGGGAAGGACGAAGGAGGTTGAGGATTACACATTAGATGGATCCACTGATTGGCAAGGGCATCCTGCACGCCGAGGAAGAACGGGAACTTGGGTGTCCGGAAATTTAATCCTAGGTAAATTAATTTCTTGTAATTAATGAGTAATAATAATACTATAATAAAGAAGATTCAGATTTGTTGGAATAAAAGGATTTAATTCCAATCCTATTGAGGACCTTTTTATTCTTTATTCTGAACTGTTACCATTATTTTGTTATGTCATCCGTGACACAGGCTTTTAGAACAGCATCATTTTATTTAATTAGAGCCGTAAATGATGTGGTACCTCTGCAAATGACGAAATCTAATTAAATTATAAATATACAAAAATAGACTAATTGATAACACAAGCTCTTTAATAAACTCGTTTAGATATTTTTTTCTGGGTGACAACGTATAGATATTTATCATCCACTGAAGTCGTGTTGCATATAAGGAATATACGTAACTAGGTTCTTAGTCAACCTCATCACCCGCCTAACCCGCTGTCTTCAAATACTTGTCAGAATATGGAGATGAAACTATTAGATAAATTATACACTAATTAATTAATAATGAAAATAATAAAGAGACACAAAATCAAATACAAGCTGCATAGTTCATAGGGCGTGGAATAGTAATTGAGTTATAGAAAGAAAAACTGATTACCTACGAGTAGTTTAGCTTTAATTTTATAAGATTTTAAAATGCGTGGTGAGTACATCGTTAAGGTATTTCTCTGCTCCTTATTATAACAAATCGAATCAATATCGAATCATGGTATGAACAAAACTGATATTCGCATAATGCATCCATCTAGTTAACTGTAAATATATAAGTATTAAAGTGTGAACATCTGAAGTATTTGTCTCATAACTATTATATTTATATATATATATATATATATATATGATGCAGTGAATCAAGGGCTGGCAACTTTGGCATTTTTTGGAGTAGCAGTGAACTTGGTGCTGTTTCTGACGAGGGTTATGGGACAAGACAACGCCGACGCAGCCAACAACGTAAGCAAGTGGACTGGAACTGTCTATATGTTTTCCCTTGTCGGAGCCTTCCTCAGCGATTCCTACTGGGGAAGATATAGGACTTGTGCTGTCTTCCAAGCCATCCTTGTTCTTGTAAGTTTGATAAATATATTTATATTTTATATATTTATGTTTAACTCTTCATATGTTTGTGTATTTAAATACTTATAAGCACATCTAATATATATATGTACGTGTGTCTTTGCACGTGCATGTGAGATTGTAGTCGCCACAAGATGGGAAAATTTAAAGAATAAAATGAAGAAAGCATTATCATATTATCATATCACATTATCTTCCTTGTACATTCGAACATTTTTATACTGATAAAGTTTTGTATGTGACAGGGTCTTGGCCTGTTATCTCTCACATCCTACAAGTTTTTACTAAGTCCTAGTGGTTGTGGAGACGAACAACTCAGTTGTGGATCCCATTCATCTTTCCATGAAGCTTTGTTCTACCTCGCAGTATACCTTGTAGCCCTAGGATATGGAGGATACCAACCCAACATTGCTACGTTTGGTGCAGATCAGTTTGATGAAGGAGACCCAAAAGAAGGACGCTCAAAGATAGCATTCTTCAGCTATTTCTATTTGGCTCTCAACCTTGGATCTCTCTTCTCCAACACAGTGTTGGGTTATTATGAGAATGAGGCTTTGTGGACCCTAGGGTTTTGGGCTTCGGCAGGATCTGCTACTCTTGCCTTGATCATGTTCCTTTGTGGCACTACGAGGTACAGGTACTTTAAACCTGGAGGGAATCCTTTTCCTAGATTTTGCCAAGTTTTTGTAGCTGCAATGAGAAAATGGAAGGTCAACGTCGGGTCTGATGAGGACAACAAGCTTTTTGAAGTCGAAGAATATTCCAAGGGAGGGAGAAAGATACTCCACACTGAAGGATTTAGGTATGCTCATCAACTAATTATCATTCATCAACGGTACATCGATGAGAGAGAAATTTATGTTTGATCATTTATATATGTATATCTGTGTAAGATACCATATAGAAATTTTTAATATACATGTTTCCCATACCTTTTGTCTGTTTTCATCAAAGAAGTTGAATTATTCTAATCACTTTGTAATTTATGTTTCCCTAATGCTCCATTTTTTCTCTTTCCTAGTTTTGTTATTCCATAGCTTATTTGAAAGTTTAAGCTTCTTATTTTATATGCAAGGTTTTCATTTATTTATATTTGTATATTCTTCTTCATAGTATCTAATAAAGAAGGAATATGACTTCCTCCAAGGCAAATCACCGAGAACTTTTATATTACGTTCAACTTAGATCAATCAATTGTTAATGTTCAAAGAAGTTACTAACGATATATCTATATGTCATCAGATTCTTGGATAAAGCAGCGTTCAAAACATCAGAAGAGTTGAGCAAGGCGGAAGAAAATAGCTTCAATGCATGGCATCTTTGCCCAGTGACCCAAGTGGAAGAAGTGAAATGCATACTAAGACTAATCCCAATCTGGCTATGCACTATAATATACTCTGTTAATTTCACTCAAATGGCATCAACTTTTGTAGAACAAGGTGCAGCAATGAACGCTAGAATATCATCATTTAAAATTCCTCCGGCAAGCATGTCATGCTTCGACATCCTCAGTGTCGCTGCCTTCATCTTCATTTACCGGCGAGTTCTTAACCCTTTAGTCGCCCGAAGGAACAAGAACAAAGGACTCACTGAGCTGCAAAGGATGGGAATAGGACTAATCATAGCAATGATGGCCATGGTTTCAGCAGGAGTGGTAGAGCATTTTAGGTTAAAGAATGCTATAAATGAAACATCAAGTTCGTTAAGCATCTTTTGGCAGACGCCACAGTACATACTTATAGGAGCTTCAGAGGTATTTATGTATGTTGGTCAATTAGAGTTCTTCAATGGGCAAGCACCAGATGGACTAAAAAGTTTTGGAAGTGCCCTTTGCATGACTTCAATGTCACTAGGAAACTATGTAAGTAGTTTGATTGTTGCCATTGTTATGAAGATTTCTCAGAGAGGTGAGAGCTTAGGATGGATCCCATCAAATCTTAACAAGGGACACTTGGACAAGTTTTATTACCTTTTGGCAGCATTGACAGCAATAGATTTTGCAGCTTACATTGCTTGTGCTAAGTTGTATAGGCCTGTCAAATTTGAAGAGAGTGATGAAGACAATAGCAACATGATCAGCCTAGAGATGAGGGTTTAGGGATTTTTGGATCTCATGAACCTAGCTATACATTATTGAGATTTGGATCCTTCAAAGCTAGAATTTGGTCAAGTGCTGGAAAGTGATAAGAAAAAAAATAAGGAATATATGAACATGAAGGAAGTGTATGTGTGTGGGAATTCACTATATTTATGTGACACACTTCTTACTTAAGATTTATTTTAACTTTAAAGGATCCAACTTTATACATATTATGTCTGTTTTTTTTGTGTCATTTTGATTATATTTGTATTATGCTTGTATAAAGGAAATGTATGATTCCTTGCTGTGAAATAAGAGGACTGGTTTTTAATTTCTAGATGTGCAGCAAAATGTATCATACATTGTATGTGGAGTCATAGGATAGTTACAAATCTGTTTATATTTTGCAGAAATTCTGTATTAATTCAAAGACTTTATAGGTAGCTTCCATTAAATTTCCCTGAATTGAGGACAAGATATTGAATTATTTATAAAGTCAAAACAAATCATACCAACCCTTCTACTTCAAACATTAATTAGCAGACTCATTTCCCTGTAAAGTCCAATTAATCTCAATCATTCAATTCCACAACATTTAACAAATTCGAATGCCTAATAATACCCCCTTTATTCTCAAATATTACTTTGAAGGATGTACGTGGTGACTCTAGCCTTTGAAGGGCAATGGTCAAAATGGAAAAAGTTTTCCAGGAGGGACTTCTCCGCATGGCGCAGGCTAGCAAAGGAGTTCAGATTGATAAGTCACTAATTTTATATAATCGAGTCTTATTTTGAAGGAGAGGGAAACTGGAATCTGAGTCCCATTGCATTCCTTAAGCTAAGAGACTGCCATAAAATATGGTGGAAGCTACTCCCAAGCAGTTGGATGTTAGAGTTCTTTGTAAAGGAATCGAAAAGCTGATTATGGCGTAATATACTTCCAAAGAAAAGACTGGATGAGGAACTACAATGGCCTGAACTTTTTGCTGTTTGTTGCGTTGCTGGTCTATATGGAAAATGAGGAATCAACTTATCCATGACAGTAATTTTATAGAGTGCTACGGAATGGGGAGGAATTAGTAAAACTACGATGTTAAATGGAATGTTATTACTAAAACTGAAGGCAGATATGAGATTATACAAGTAATCTCATACTTTCCATCTCTGCTGTTTGTCAATTTTCTCATACTTTCCAGATATTTTTCTTGTTTCTTTTTATTATTAGATTCTACATAAAATGACTGAAATCTTGATACTTCATAAGTAAAAAATGGTGCTATTTTCAATTTCTTTTATAATTTTTCAAAGAAAAGACACTGTAAAATTGGTGCAGTTTCTTTTTAATCTAGATACAAATTATTTGAAAAAACATAAAAAATTGAAAACCATTCAATTTTCTATTCATAAGATATCAAAACGTCAGTAATTTTATGTAGAATCTAATTATCAAAAGAATCGAAGAAACAAAATATTTGGGAAAAGAAGGAAAATGATGGGATAGCATGGAAGGCATTAGGGGGGAAGCAGATGATACCTCCCCCCCCCCCCCAAAACAAAAAAGGTTAAGGGTATGGTCCAACTTGTGACTGAGATGCTTTCATAGTCAAAACTAATAGGAAAATCCTTGAAGGTCTTCAACTCTGTTAGGAGATGGGGTTGACGAAAGTTGAGGTGGAGAGTTATGTGAAATTGTGTTATAGATACATGAGCTTACTAGTAGTACCAATAACAATAGTAATGAAGCTGATGAGATTGTGGTAAGTAAGATTAAAGAGACCCTAGCAAGAAATTGGCTTATCTAATTTGGGTAATAGATACGCTGACAAATGCAAGGAAAAGAACACGGATGGCGCCTCCAAGTGGGTTTGAGACTATTTTGCAGTTATGAAGGTGTTGAAATACCTAGAATTCCAGTTCTGTAGTAATTAAAGAAAAGCTTGTAGGATGGATTATTGAGTAGATAAATAAGCCATTGTGGCTCATAGGTTGTAGAAGACAAATGTAAAAAATGTCAGCTATAAAAAACTCCGCCTATGTGGTATAGCTAGTCTCAAGCCTAGATAAAGGAAGAGGGTTGTGTTAGGCCCTCGATAGCCAACATAAAACTTTGTCGAATTTTATGAACATGGATCAATGAAGTAATTATGCTACTGTTAGGTCGTTGCCTAGAAGTGACACAATGTATAGCTCGAGTACAGTGAGAAGTAAGCTCAAGCCGCTGTATGGTCACCTAGATATAGTGTTAAAAGAGCAAGGCCTACCATAGATAGAGGTGGCTAAAGAAGTTAGTTCATGATAACAAGATTAGAATTAGCACTTGGAATATCGGGACTTTGAATGAGAAATCTATAGAGGTAGTAAGATTTTTGAGGGACTTAAGGATTAGCATCTTATGCCTCTAAGAAACTAAATGGTTGGAGGAGTTTTCAAGGAATTTAGAGAGTTTAAGCTTTGGTATACAAGGAAAGTGAGTACAATTAATGGTATTGGTATCATTGTTAATGGAGCATGGAAGAAGAATGTGGTGGAGGTTAAAAGGATTGAGAATAGAATAATATCTTTAAGATTTATTATTATTGGAAATAGTACTATCAATATTTTTAGTGCTTATGGATCTCATGTAGGGGTAGAAACACATCTTAAAGGTAAGTTTTAGGAAGATATGGAGGGGTTGCTTCAAAGCATACCACTTGAAGAAAAGATTTTTATTGGTCGAGACCTTAATGGACATGTTGATAAGGAAAGAGAACAATTTGCTGGGACTCATGGTGGTTTTAGTTTTGAGGAGCTTAACAATAAAGGACAATCTACTTTTGACTTTTCATTTGCATACAATCTCAAGATAGTCAACACTTGCTTTAAGAAATGAGAGGAGCATTTAATCACATATAAGTGTGGAGCCTCAAGATCACAAATTGATTTCTTTTTGTTTAGAAATTCATAAAGAAGACTTTGTACTAATTGTAAAGTGATCCTTGAGAATGAGGTAACTACCTAACATAGAATACTTATCCATGATGTGCGTTTTAAGAGTATTAGACAAAACTATCATCAAATGGTTAACCCTAGGATCAGGTAATGGAAGTTAAACGACGAGAATGGGAGTTTTTCAAAAGGATCCTTTTGAAGGAAGGGATTTAAGAGTTGCAAGGAAATGCTAACATCATGTGGGAGGAGACAACTAGGAGGCTTTGTAAGGTTGCTAAAGTAATTTTAGGAGAATCTAAAGGTTGTGGTTACAGAAGATAAGGAGACTTGGTGGTGGGATAGGATTGTAAAAAAAAAATTCAGACAGAAAAGAGATTGTTTTAAGGCTATACTTTTCTGCAATAATGCAAAACGCTAGGGAAAGTATCATTTGGCTAAAAAAGATATGAATAGGGCAGTGAGTGAAGCACGTTCTAAAGTATATGAAGAGTTTTATAAAGAGTTAGGAAGAAAGACAGGGGAAAGAAATATTTACAAGATTGCGAAACAAAGGGAGAGGAAAAAGAGAGATTTGGACCAAGCGAGGTGTATAAAGGACGAAGAAAGTAAAGTTTTAGTTACTGATAGAAATATTAAGGATAGATGGGAGGCTTACTTTTACGAGCTATTTAGTAAGGGGAGTGAATGTGTGACTCTGAACTTGGAGGACTTGCTAATTAGCGAAGAGGATTGGAATTTGGCTTTTTACCCCAGGATCTGCATTGGAGAGGTTAAAGCAGCTCTTAAGAAAATGGACAATGGCAAAGCCGCTGGACCTGATGATATTCCTATTAAAGTTTGGAAATATATGGGGGAGGAAGGTGAATTGTGGCTAACCATGGTTTTTTATGAAATTTTATACTTCAAGACTATGCTAGATGAATGGAAGAAAAGATTTTAATTCCTATTTACAAAAATAAAAGAGATATTTAAAACTATGCAAGCTATAGAGAGACAAAACTTATGAGTCATATGATGAAGTTGTGGGAAAAAGTAACTAAAGATAGGTTAAGGTTAGAGAATTCTATTTCTAAGAAACAATTTGGATTTGTGTTGAGAAGATCCACAACAGAAGTGATTTATTTACTAAGGGGCTTAATAGAAAGATATAGAAGCAAAGGAAGGGATTTACATATGGTTTTTATTGCCTTGAAAAAATTTTATGATAGCATGCCAAGAGAAGTAATTTGGAAAGCTTTGGAAAAAAAAGATGTGTGGATTGCATATATCAAAGCCATAAAAGATATATATGAAGGGGTGAGAGATTTGGACCAAGCGAGGTGTATGAAAGACGAAGAAAGTAAAGTTTTAGTTACTGATAGAAATATTATGGATAGATGGGAGGCTTACTTTTACGAGCTATTTAATAAGGGAAGTGAATGTGTGACTATGAACTTGGAGGACTTGCTAATTAGCGAAGAGGATTGGAATTTGGCTTTTTACCCCAGGATCTGCATTGGAGAGGTTAAAGCAGCTCTTAAGAAAATGGACAATGGCAAAGCCGCTGGACCTGATGATATTCCTATTAAAGTTTGGAAATATATGGGGGAGGAAGGTGAATTGTGGCTAACCATGGTTCTTAATGAAATTTTATACTTCAAGACTATGCTAGATGAATGGAAGAAAAGATCTTAATTCCTATTTACAAAAATAAAAGAGATATTTAAAACTATGCAAGCTATAGAGAGACAAAACTTATGAGTCATATGATGAAGTTGTGGGAAAAAGTAACTAAAGATAGGTTAAGGTTAGAGAATTCTATTTCTAAGAAACAATTTGGATTTGTGTTGAGAAGATCCACAACAGAAGTGATTTATTTACTAAGGGGCTTAATAGAAAGATATAGAAGCAAAGGAAGGGATTTACATATGGTTTTTATTGCCTTGAAAAAATTTTATGATAGCATGCCAAGAGAAGTAATTTGGAAAGCTTTGGAAAAAAAAGATGTGTGGGTTGCATATATCAAAGCCATAAAAGATATATATGAAGGGGTGAGAGATTTGGACCAAGCGAGGTGTATGAAAGACGAAGAAAGTAAAGTTTTAGTTACTGATAGAAATATTACGGATAGATGGGAGGCTTACTTTTACGAGCTATTTAATAAGGGAAGTGAATGTGTGACTATGAACTTGGAGGACTTGCTAATTAGCGAAGAGGATTGGAATTTGGCTTTTTACCCCAGGATCTGCATTGGAGAGGTTAAAGCAGCTCTTAAGAAAATGGACAATGGCAAAGCCGATGGACCTGATGATATTCCTATTAAAGTTTGGAAATATATGGGGGAGGAAGGTGAATTGTGGCTAACCATGGTTCTTAATGAAATTTTATACTTCAAGACTATGCTAGATGAATGGAAGAAAAGATTTTAATTCCTATTTACAAAAATAAAAGAGATATTTAAAACTATACAAGTTATAGAGAGATAAAACTTATGAGTCATATGATGAAGTTGTGGGAAAAAGTAACTAAAGATAGGTTAAGGTTAGAGAATTCTATTTCTAAGAAACAATTTGGATTTGTGTTGAGAAGATCCACAACAGAAGTGATTTATTTACTAAGGGGCTTAAGAGAAAGATATAGAAGCAAAGGAAGGGATTTACATATAGTTTTTATTGACTTGAAAAAATTTTATGATAGTATGCCAAGAGAAGTACTTTGGAAAGCTTTGCAAAAGAAAGATGTGTGGGTTGCATATATCAAGGCCATAAAAGATATATATATGAAGGGGTGACTACTAGTGTAAAAATGCTTGGAGGTGAGATAATGGACTTCCCTCTTAAGGTTGACCTATACTAGGGATTTTCTTTAAGCCCTTGTTTAATATTCTTCTAAATATTCTAACTCAGTTTATTTAAGGACCCCTAATTGCATGTTTTTCTTGGATGACATAGTTCCCATGGCTAAATTACGAGAAAAGATTAACTCTAGATTGGAGTTATGGAGAAAGACCTCGTAGTTGAAAGGCTTTCACTTGAGCAGGAGGAAAACAGAATATATGCATTGTAATTTTAGAGGAAGGCAAGTTAATGGTGATTTGGAGGTGAAGATGGGAGATCAGATCATTTCTCAAGTATCAAAGTTCAAATATCTAGGATTTTTTATACACAAGGATGGTAAAGTTAATGGAGACGTTTCTCATAAAATACAAGCGGGGTGGTTAAAGTGGAGGAAGGCTACTAGAGTCATTTGCGATAAGAAAGTATCTGAGAAGCTTAAGAGAAAATTTTATCAGGTTGCTATAAGACTAACTGTATTGTATGGTAGTGAATGTTGGGCGACAAAGAAAAAACAAGAGTGTAAAGTTGGGATAGCAAAAATAAGGATGTCAAGATAGATGTGTGGTCATACAAGAAAATATAAGATTTAAAATGAAAATATCAGAGCAAGAGTAGGCAGGATATCTATCGAAGAGAAAATAGTTGAATATCACTTGAGCTGATTTAGGCATGTGTAGAAAAGGCCATTGAAGGCAACGTTGAGAAGGGTAAATCAGACAGTTTGGAATCTATAAAAAAGGTTAGAGGAAGATTGAGGAGAACTTTTAATGAGGTTATTAAATGAGACCTTCTAGCCAATAACAAATCTAAAAACTTGGTTGTTGATAAAGCATAATGACGTCATGTGATTTATGAAGCTGGCCCCACTAAGTGGGATAAAACTTCTTGTTATTGTCAGTTATGATCTATTAACGTAAAATATTATTTAAAATATAAAAAAATATTTAAATAATTGAATTTGGACTGTTCAAAATCATCTTTGATGGTCTAAATGAAGATGATCACTTCATGCTCCTCATTTTGATAAGCATAGAATGTGCTCCAACAATATATACCCTATGGAAGCTTTACCTCCCATGTATCATTTTCATTTTCCAAACTATTTTTGGGAGCGTTCTTTTTTAAAATACAAATGCTTTCATATGCGCGATCCTAAAACCCACTTTTGTGTTAGTGTTACCAAGTATATACAAGATCTCTATTGCTGTATGAGTTTTGATTAATGCAATTTTGTTACTTGACTAATGATGTTTTGAATTACCATAAGATCTGAATGTGAATATGAAATCCGTGGTGAAACATTTGAGATTGACGAAGAAAGATCAGTTGATCCTATTTGGGATTAAATTGCCTTGTAATCCAACCGATACTAGACACTTTTCTAAGGCTTTCTTAAGTGCAATGCCGTGAGTTCAAAACCAGCCCTCTTTCATTAGAGCAATATGGCAATTACTTTTGTTAATTCCTGACCCAACTGCCTTTCTTAAGATTTTTTATTTTTTAGGCGAAAGATTGCGAGTCAAATGCTCTATAAAGTAGTACTACCCTTTGTCCTTAATATAAGAGTTTATTTGACTTTTATTTTAGTTCTAAATATAAGACTACAATTCACTTTGTCTGTCATATTTATCTACTTTTTTCTCAATGTAGTTCTCATAGTAATGATAGTTGTAGCCAATAAACTTGATTAGCAAGGACATTTTAGGCAAAACAACAATTATTTATTACAAATAACTAACTTAATTAATTTTCTCAATCTACTCAAATTAGTCAACTAACTCTTATATTAAGGATTGGAGGTAGGATAATAAATGCGCGAGCTATGATTAAAAAAAAATTACTCTAGCCAATCAATTATAAGAATCAACAAAAGATATCCTCAGTTGGTTAACATTTTATTATCAAGTCTCAAAATTTTGACTAGCTTTCTTTGGTCGACCGATCATTGTCTGGGCAAAAAGATGAATGGTCTTTTCCCCCTAGAGTTATATCAAGACGATATATCCTTAAACAGCCAACTTATCATATTTTTTTGTACAAACAAAATGGAACTCTATTTACTTTGTCAATATCCATCGCGACATTATTTTATGTTTTCTCTTCTTTCACAATACCAGTTTTTCTTAAAAAAGAAGCAATTTTTTTAATCTTTGAAACAAGTCGATGTCAAGTAATTATACTTGAAAATCAAACCAGGCCTATTTCATGAAAGAAAAGGGAACTAATTAATCAAGTTTTATATTATCCTTGATATTGAATGCTATTCCATGCAAGTATCCAAGTATTTCACGTTTCTCACCTTTGGATTCCCTGCATTAATAGTATTACCTCCTCATGTTTCTCTCATTATACATTAAACGACACATTGTGATATTTCATGTGTAACTCTTAGCCGTCTAATTAATCTCCTCCTAACTCTCTCTCTCGGTCTCTGTGTCGTATCACTCCCTCAATATTTTTCTCTTCTTCATTCACATATTTCGCTTTAATTTGGTCCCTCTTTTCTATGGTCAATTCATCGACTGAGAGTTCTGCTATGCCATCATCAATCTCACTAGCAGAATAGGTTAGTTCTTAATTACAGATTTTTTAATTCCATTTTTTTATTTTCCTGAATTAGTTTGGGAACATGAACGTGAACATAATTCATCAATTTGGTTTACGTTTACAAACTTTTCCCTGTTGCAAATATGTGGCTTTGAATTAAATAAATTTGCGTTTTTCAGCAAATAGATGTACTCAACGAGAATTATTACTGGTTTTAATTTGTCATAAAAAAATTGAAGTACATGTATTTAGAACTTGCCACTTTCGCGTTATTAGCACAAGGCTCTAAGCAATTGAACTAATAAGCCATTATTAATAAAATAAATTTATACATTTTATATAACTTGCATGTAAAGTTATATATTTTTATCATTATAATTTCAGTTAGTTTATAACTTGTATTTTGGTCTCAAACCGGCAAACTCCGATTTTCTAACCAACTAAACTAATAGGGCAATGATATTAGGAAAACTTATAGATTTTTTATATTACTTATATCAAAAATTATATTTTTATCATTATAATTTCAACTAGTTTATAAATTGATCTTTATTGTTAGAAATTTTTTATGATTAAACGAAAAACTTTTTATCATTAACGAATTAAAGCAGACAAGTTGACATGTTAGAATTTTAAGAGGCAAACTATAAGATTCTACAAAAGTCATTAACAAATTAAAACTAAGGAAAATACTTAAGTCAAGTTCTTTATATTCATTATATCAAGCTCACCAATCACATATGGTTGTGTGTGATTTTTTTTCCATGTGGGTTTATAATTAAAAGCTATTAAATACTAATATTTCAAAAATAGAATATATAATCGAATTTGATATAATAAACATAAATAACTTGATGTAAGTGTTGTTCTAAAACTAAAGACTAACATGGTAAAAATTTTCACAAAAAGGAACAGAGTTTTCAAATCAGAATTATTAACACACTAGAAATAATAAAACAAAAGGATTGACAAGTTAGAAACAATTATTACGCCTTAGTACTTTCAGAGAAACAACTTAACTTTTCAAGATTTGATCTTCAAATTCTTATGTGTCAAGGCACAATAAAGATGATAACCCCTCGAAATTCCTATCAATTCAACTTGTTTTATCATTCTTTTGTGGGTTTTGGAAGCTACTTATGTAGGGTTATTCCATTCAAGCTAGAAAATATGATTTGAAAAAGTAAACTTTGATTTATGCTAACAATTAGGGATTATTTGTGTAATGCTTCTAAGATTATTAGTGTAGGAAATAGCAAGAGTTGGAAGATGAATGACAAGGAGAAAGATTCAGCTGATTTTTGTTGATCAGAGGAAGATCAAGGACCCAGAGCGAGCAAAGATGGAAGACACAAGGGAAGTTGAAAAAATGCCATCTGCCGCGGTGCCTAAAGTGACTTGCCATGTAGCCTCCAACAGAAAGGGAGGAGAGACATTCTGTATAAGGCACCACAGTGCCTGTCCATATCCGCCGCAGCACCTAGTCCTTCCCGAGGAGCTTGCCATTCTATAATAGGTGTCGCAGCGCCTGTCCATATCTGCCACGATGCTCAACCCTTTCCAAGAAGTTCCTATTTTGTGTAATCTGCTGTGGTGGATACGGCGAATGAGCATATCCACTGTAGCTTCTGTCCCCTCGTAGCTGTGTATTTTGCATTGTAACTTAAAAATCAGGGCACATAATAGGGGCAACTCATGATTTTCGGGCATTCTTCGACTTAGGGGCTTATTTAGAGTTGTTCTTTACTAGGGTTTGGTGGTTTTAAAGCTTGGAAACATTAGGCTTGAAGTTGTAACAGATTCTAAGCTTCTTCCTTCATTTTCTTTCGTTTACTTCTCCTTTTCTCCTTTGTTTCTATAAGGGCTGCAAATTGTCTTTGTATTTATAGCTCTTTGCTAAACATGGGTAGTTAGAGTAGTCATTCTAGGGTTATTTTGATCTATTGTATGGATTAAGACTTGTTTTAACTATTCCTTTAGTGTTAATGATAATGTTATGTTATTTTTATCTTGAGCTTAATGCTTCCTTGTGATTGGGCACCATTTGGAATGATTTGTTGAGTGGTTAAACCTTGATAAAGTTAAATCGATCTTTGAACTTAGGTAAAAATGTGTTAGACCGGAAGTTTATCCTATTAAATGGATGGTTTGTTGATAGAATAGAGATATATCTATTGACCTAGTATTGTCCAAAAAGGGTTTTGGTTTTCAAAGTGTAATCCTTTTTAAACAAAAACAAGAGATTGTGGAGTTTTACTAAGATTACAAAACTACTTAGTTTTACTTGAGAAATCTTAATCAATATTTGTGAACCTTGGGCTAACTTAACTCATCGTTAAACACTAAATGAGAATTTACCAATCAAGTTTCATGAAGTACAATAGTGAGAAATAATCTCAGATCCTTATTTGTCTCAAAGTCAAGTTTATTTTCTTTCAAGTTTAATCTTTGTTTTCAAAGTACATTAAACAACTTTATTTACAACAATTATTTCAGTTAACCTAATCAAGAGCACAATTATGATTTTTAACTCGTCTGGCCTTAGTCTCTAAGGGAATGATACTTTTTATACTACTTGTGACCCGTCCGCTAGTGATTAAGCTAATCGGCAAACAAGTTCTTGGCACAGTTGCGGGGGACTAATGGCAAGATTGTTTATGGTTGATTGTCCTTGTTGTGTGATTGGTTATGCTTAAGTTTTTCTTTTAGTATTTGTAGTGATAGTTATAGTTAGAGTAGCAATATTTAGTTGTTTAGTTTCATTTGATAAGTTTGATACTTTTGCTTTTAATCTAATCTTGTAGGTACCTCTTGACGTATGCAAGAAAACTTGGAAGTTATTCTGGAAGAGGATACAGAGGAAGAATCCAGTTCTGAAGAAGAAATTGAAATCACACCAGAGATTCAGCAACGACCTCGGCTACTTCTACCACCACCACCTGAAACGAAACAACGAGAAAACATGGCAAAACAAGATAAGAATGACTTGTACACTTTCAATGACTACTTGGATAAAGAAGGGCAGACTTTGCACTCAAGTATTCGGCTATCGAACATTAAAGCTAGAACCTTTAAACTCAAGCCGGCCATGATTCAACTCTTGGGGATGATTGGTACTTTTGAAGGAAATTTTAATGATGATCCTAATGAGCACTTGACCAAGTTTGTGGAGGTGTGTGAGAACTTCAAGCAAAATGGAGTCTCCATAGATGCTCTGAGGGTAAGATTGTTTCCTATCTCTTTATCTCATATAGGGATGAGTATTCGGTTTTTCGGTTCGGTTATTGGTGATAACTAAATTAACCGAATAACCGAGGAGAGTAAATTTTAAACACCGAACTAAAACTGATAACCAGACTAACCAAAACCAAATTAACTGAAATATTTCGGTTCGGTTAATTGATTAACCGAAATATAAAAATATGAAAGTGATTTTAAATTAATAATAATAAAAAAAACAATTACAACCATTAATTATTAAATATTTCATCATTTAATGTGATTTATTATAATAATATTTACTATAACCATAATTATTGAAGATAAACATATTTAAAGAGTTCATATAAACCCACATATATATTTATTATAATAATATTTATTAAATATAAATATATAATATATTTATTTCGGTTTTTTTGGTTATAACAAAATTTTTTTTCTACTAACCGAACCAAACACTGAAACCAAATTATTACAAAAATAAAAAATGAATATGTAACTGAAAACCAAAATAACCAAACTGAAAAATCAGAATTAAATTCGGTTCAGTTCAGTTTTTAGTTACCGTTCGGTTTTGCTCACCCCTAATCTCATAAAGCAAAAACATAGTTGAATTCCTTGCCATAACACTCTATTAAAACTTAGGATGAACTTGTGGCAAAGTTCGTTGCAAGATCTATTCCAAGAGGTAAACGGGCTACACCGAGGGGTGAATTACTTTCTTTTGAGCAAGAAGCGGATGAGCTATTCTATGAAGCTTGGGAGAGATTCAAGGACATGTGGAGGAATTATCCAAATCATGAGCAGAAGAAATATTTTCTAATATAAGCTTTCTGGAATGGGATGAATGATCAGACGGTGACTGTGCTCAACACTACTTCAAATGGCAGAATTAGAAAGATGAAGGTCAATAAGCTGTATCAATTGTATGAAGATATGGCCCCTAGCACTATGCAATAATATAACAAGAGGAGACAAGGTTCTAGGAGATATCAAAGGCCTAGTTCCTCTTCATCTAGAGATATTGTATCACAACTTGAAGCAATCTCCAATAGGTTTGACAACTTAGAAATGCAAATCAAGAAGGGAAATGCAATGGGAGTTTATGCACCTCAAGCCCCTATATACACTTGTGATCATTATAGTGAACAACATCAATCTGATCAGTGTCCTTATACTTTGGAGACCATTAATTATATGAATAATACATAGTGAAAGCCACAAGGAAATCCTTATTCTCAAACTTACAACCCAAACCTGAGGAATCATCCATATCTTTTATGGCGGAGTGGGCCAAGTTTGAATCCACCACAAGCATCATCTTCTGGTGCTAAACAAATGGTGCCTCTTGGATTTTATGGTCAACAACAACAACAGCAATAGCTTCATCATTAGAAGGAAGAATCTAAAATTGAGAAAATGTTTGCTCAGTTGTTGGAAAATCAAGAGTCTACAAGGGACAAGAATAAGGCCACCTTCTCTCTCCATGAAACTACTATAAAAAATCTTGAAGTTCAGATGGGTCAATTGGCTTCACAGATGAATGTTTTTACTTGAAATAGCCTTCTAAGTGACACCATTCCTAATCCTAAGAGGGATGGTAAAGAGGATTGTAAAGCAGTCACTTTAAGAAGTGGCAAGATCCTGCCCAACATTCCTGGTCCTAGTAGAGTTAACAAGGAAGCTAAAAAAGATGTGGTAATTAATCTTGACAATGGTGAAGAAGGGAATAAAGAGCTCATCATTGAGGATGACAACAAGAAGAGAAAGCAAGTTGAAGAGAACATAGCGGATGTGGTGAAAGGCAAGCATGTGACTTTTGATGTCATGGGGGAATAGAAGAGGAAGATGCTTACCTCTCCTCCTAAATATGTGTGACCACCGTCTTTCCCTCAAAGACTCAAGAAACAGCAAGAGGATGGTCAATTCAGGAAATTCCTTGAGATGTTCAAACAGTTACACATTAACATACCTTTGGTGGAAGCCTTGGAACAAATGCTAAAGTATGTTAATTCATGAAGGATGTCCTTTCAAAGAAGGGGAGGTTTATTAAGTATGAAACTATAGTTGTGACTAAGAGTTTTACTGATGTCATTAAGCAAATTCCTAAGTTGAAGGATCCTAGAAGTTTCTCTATTCCTTGTTACATTGGAAACATGTTCTTGGGGCAAGTTTTATGTGACCTTGGAGCTAGTGTGACTCTTATACGACTCTCTGTTTTCAACAAGTTAGAGTTGGGTGAAGCTAGACCTACCACTTTTATATTGTAACCAGTTGATACAAGCATGTCTTATCCTCGAGGAATCATTGAAAATGTATTGGTAAAGGTGGACAAATTTATATTCCCTATTAACTTTATTGTACTTGACTTTGAAGTCGATAAAGAGATGCCTATGCTCCTTAGGAGACCATTCTTGGCAACTGCTAGAACCCTTATTGATGTTGAAAAAGGAGAATTAACCTTGAGGTTTAACGATGAACATGTGACATTGAACATGCATCACTTAATGAAAGCCCCAAGCCAACATGAGCAATGCTCCTTTATAGATATCATCGATCAAATTGTGCAAGATGACTTTAACAAGTCAATGTTTGAGGACCCTCTCGAAGCTATACCATAGGGTCTTGAAATAGAGGATACAGAATAGCTGAGGTACTAGCATTGATGAACGATTCATCTTCCTGCCCTAAGGGCTGAGCACACTTTAAAACTTTAGACCCATCATCCCTAGAGAGACCAACTTTGAAGTCATCTCTTGAAGAGCCTCTAACTCTTGAACTCAAGGCTTTACCTTTTCATTTGTAATATGTCTACTCGGCCTCTAACAACACCTTACCAGTGATTATTTTTTCTGATCTCACAGTTTAACAAGAAGAGCAATTAGTGGAAGTCCTTAAGGCTTATAAAAAGGCCATCAAATGGACAATTACATATATCAATGGTATTAGTCCCTTCACTTGTATGCGTAAGATTTGCTAGATGACAAGTGTAAAGCCTCTATTGAACATCAAAGAAGGCTCAACCCAATCATGAATGAAGTGGTGAAGAAGGAAATTCTCAAGTGGCTTGATGCAGGAATCATCTATCATATCTCTAATAGCTCTAAGGTGAGCCCAATCTAATACATCCCTAAAAAGGACGATATGACTGTAGTGGCTGTGAAATCCCAGATATAATGCTCACTAATTGCTCCCTGATTTTATGCCCATATCCTAGTATTTATGATTCATTATTTCTGGATTCTTTACTGTTGAATATAGCTGTTATAAGCCCTTGCCTACCATTCATGAGGCATTTGTAGAAATCAGAAGGGAGGAATCCCGTCATAAGATTATGTTACAACCCCTCTTAGATAACCCAACAAATAATTTTGAATCCTTTGCCCTTGTCTCTCATGGAACTGACCCTAGAGGTCAAAAAACTAAGCCTATGTGTGAGCATTTTAAGAAAACAGGGCACGCTAAGGATGCTTGCTGGGATATTCATGGGAAACCAGCAGATTGGAAGCCCAAAAGAGGAAAAGGTCATGGATATATTACTGAGAAAAGTAAAGAGAAACCTTCCACATCTCACAATATATCAGCTAAACAATTCTTAAAATTGGTGGAGTTACTAACCAATCTCCAACCCTCTGAGCAACCAGCACAAGGACAACCCGCTATTACGGTGGTCCATAAAGGTAACTTTATACATGCCTTAACTACCATTCAAAGCTTATGCTCAGGGAGATGTTAGATAATCAATTCTGGTGCCTCTGACCACATGACTGATAACCGTACTTTATTTACTACCTATACTTTATGTGATGGCTCACTTAAAGTAAGAATTACTGATGCTTCTTTATCTCCTATGATTGGTATAGGTAGTATTTGTTTCTCAGATCAAATAACACTTTATGTAGTGCTTTATGTTTAAAATCTAAAATGCAACTTGCTTTCTGTTCATAAACTCACCAAAACAAAAAAGTGCCATGCTAATTTTTATGACACATATTGTTTATTTCAAGACCTATCTACAAGGAAGACAATTGGTTATGCTAAAGAGTTTGATAGTCCGTACTACTTTGAGAAAGCCTCAATAAAACCCAGTATTGGAAATAAAGTGTCTTTTTTCAAACCTAGTGATCTTCTTTTATGGCATAAGCATCTTGGTTATCCAAATTTTCAATACATACTTCAAATGTTTCCTTCGAGTTTTTTGAATAAAGACATTTTAGATATTTACTATGATATTTGTGAAGTTACTAAGCACCAACATACTACCTTTCATCAAAATATTTATCAACCCTCGTCTCTTTTTTTAGTTATTCACAATGATCTTTGGGGACCAAGTCAGTTCCCTAGTTGAACTTGTAAAAAGTGGTTTATAACTTTTATTGATGACCATGCGCATGTTTGTTGGACATATTTACTGAAAGACAAAGCGGATATCTATTCTATTTTTACAAATTTTTATCGCATGATTAAAAATGAATTCCAAACTTCCATAAAGTCTTACACATGGATAATAGTACAAAATATATTAACAAAAATCTTAACAACTTTCTTTAACAAAATGGTATTATCCATAAAAACTCGTCCTTATAGCCCTTAACAAAATGGTATTGCCAAAAGAAAAAAGAGGCACATCCTTAAAGTAGCACACACTCTTCTCCTTACACACAATGTTCCTAAATACTGTTGGGGAGATACCATTCTCACTACCACTTTCCTCATTAACAGAATGCCAAGTAAACCTCTTTCCTTTAGAACTCTCTTAGAAGTTCTTTAGCCCACCCACTATGTCCTATATCTCTAAAATACTCTTCTGTTAAAAATCTTTGGGTGCACTGCTTTTGTTTACATTCACCATCACGGTAAATTGGATCCCTGGGTAATCAAGTATATCTTCCTTGGTTACTCAACCTCACATAAAGGTTATAAGTGTTACGACCCAATCAAGAAACAATTCTTTATCACTTATGGTGTTACCTTTCACAAATCAGAATCCTTTTACCCTAAGACTACAATCCAGGGGGAGAGTTTAGGTGAATTGTAGCCTTTAGAAAAAGATTCTAATAAAGATCAGCCCTACTTAGAATATAAGCCATCTCTCACCCTCCCAACTGAACAATAAAACTCTGAAAATATATAATAAAATTCTGAGGAAGAAAGACAAGGCCAACCTAAGGGGGAGAATCACCCCAAAATAAACCTAACAAGAATATTAACAAAGTTTACAATAGAAGAAAGACACCTTCTCACAGACCATCAAACTCCCAACAAAACCAAGCGACTGAACAGTTGACAGAGCCTGACAGCAAGGGAACTAATGAATTTGGTGTAGATGATGTAGACTTTATAGGTAGCATAGAGCCAGATCTGGATACTACAGGTAGCGTAAAACCAAGTTTGGATCTTCCAATTGCTCTAAGGAAGAAGACAAGGAGCTGCACTTAACACCCAATCAAAAACTACATATACAAAGCTCTATCTTCATAATATGGAGAGTTTATAAGCAATTTAGATGCTACAAGAATTCCTAATACCATTGAAGAAGCTCTATCATCCCCTTATTGGAGAAGTGTAGTCCTAGAAGAGATGAATGCATTAAAGCATAATGGCACAAGGTAAGAAAGCTATAAGATGCAAATGGGTTTCACTATAAAGTATAAAGCTGATGGAACCATGGAAAAATTCAAGGCAAGGCTTGTAGCAAAGGGTTTCTCATAAATCTACAGAATAGATTACACGAAGATGTTTGCTATAGTAGCCAAACTCAACACTTTGAGAGTTCTGATGTTACTGGCAGCCAATCTAGATTGGCCTATCTACCAATTAGATGTAAAGAATGCCTTTTTGAATGGTGACTTGAAGGAGGAAGTATACATGATGCCGCCACCAGGGTTCCCAACCAAGCAACCAAAAATAGTGTGCAAGGTAAAGAAATCACTATACGGTCTAAAATAATCACCACAAGCCTGGTTTGAAAGGTTTACTCAAGTTCCAACAAATGAGGGCTACACTTAAGGGCAGAGTGGTCATACTCTATTCTTCAAACATAAACACAATAAGAAAACCATCTTAAGTGTCTATGTAGATGACATAGTTCTCATAGGAGACGATTTGGAAGAAATTGATAAGATAAAGGCAGCAATGGCACAAGAATTCCAAGTGAAAGACTTGGGAGAAATGAAGTACTTTCTTAGGATGGAAGTGGCTTAATCAAAAAAGGGGATTTATATATCCCAACAAAAGTATATGCTTGATTTACTTAAAGAAACTGGGATGCTAGGTTACAAACCAAGCTCTACCCCAATTGAAGTCACAACAAAAAGAAAAAGGAAAAAGAAAGGAGAGTCAGATGATAAAGGAGAAACTGGGAACAGTAATGATGAAGAAGAAGAAGGAGAAGAAGAAGAGGAAGAGAATGAAGGTAATGATGTTGACAAAAGTAGATATCAAAGGCTTATGGGAAAATTAATCTATCTCTCCCACATAAGACTAGATATAGCATTTACAGTCAATGTGGCTAGCCAACATGCACATGCACCAAAAGAAAAACATCTCAAAGCTATCTAAAAAATCTTGAAGTACCTAACGGGATCTCAAGAAAGGGCATACTATCAAAAAATACACCAACCAAAGTGTGGAAATTTTCATGATGTAGATTATGCAAGATCTTAGGGAGACAGAAGATCCACAACAGGTTACTGTACATATATTTAGGGCAATCTGGTCATATGGAGAAGCAAGAAACAGAGTGTAATATCTTGAAGTAGTATTGAATTAGACTATAGGACAGTTGCCTTAGGAATATGTGAATTAATCTAGATAAAGAGGGTCTTAGAAGAACTAAAGATGGACATGGAGTTTACTATGAAATTATATATTGACAGTATGGCTACTATAAATCTATCCCATAATCTAGTTCAATATGATAGAACCAAACACGTTGAAGTGGATAGACAATTTATCCTAGAAAAATCAGATGGAGGACTGGTTACCCTCATACATATGCCTACATAGAATCAAACAGCTAATATATTTACCAAAGGATTACACAAAGAGAAATTCGAAGATTTAGTATGCAAGTTAGATAAGAATGACATCTATGATCCAACTTAAAGGGGAGTTTGAAATCTCGAATATAATGCTTATTAATTACTCCCTGATTTTATGCCCATATCCTAGAGTTTATGATTCATTATTTCTGGATTGTTTACCACTGAATATAACTGTTCTAGGCCTTTATTATATTTCTTTTTTTTCTGCCTTGTAAATTCCATATAAATCCGTGTACCCTTACTCTATGAATATATGAGAAATACAAAATTATTTGATCTGCTTTGCCTACTCACAGTGGCTAATACCCATAATGAGCTAATTCCTGCTCGCACTGTTACTAGATGGAGAGTATGTATGGACTATTGAAAATTGAATGCTGCAACTAGGAAAGATCACTTTTCTCTTTCATTTATTGATCAAATATTAGATAAGCTTGTCGGAAGGGAATTATTTTTCTTTCTTGATGGGTATTCTAGCTATAATCAAATTGTTATTTCCCAGAAGATCAGAAGAAGAGAACTTTCACTTATCCCTATGGGACTTTTGCTTTCAAACATATGCCTTTTGGATTGTGCAATGCATCTACTACTTTTCAATGTTGTATGATGGCCATTTTTACTGACATGATTGAGCACACTGTGGAAGTCTTCATGGATGACTTCGAAGCTTTTCGTAATTTGTTTGATGAGTGTTTAATCAATCTAGCATGTGTTTTAAAGTGGTATGAAGAAACCAACCTTGTCCTTAACTGGAAAACGTGCCACTTCATGGTAAAAGAGGGCATTATGTTAGGTCACTGAGTGTCTACGAATGGATTGGAGGTTGACAGAGCAAAGATTTATGTGATTGAACAACTCCCTCCATCAACAAATATAAAGGGTGTGAGAAGTTTTCTAGGGCATGCTGACTTTTATCACCGATTCATCAAGGACTTTTCCATGATCATCAAGCCACTATGCGCTTTGCTTTAGAAGGATGTGGAATTCAAGTTTGATGATGCTTATAATAAAGCATTTAAAGAGTTAAAGAAGTGACTTATTTTTGGCCCTATAATGATGGCCCCTGATTGGAGCTTGCCTTTTATTCCGATGTGTAATGCTAGTGACTATGCTGTGGGTGCTGTATTTGGGCAAAAGAAGGATAAAGTATTTCATCCGATTTACTATGCGAGCCGCACACTAGACAATGCTCAAGAAAATTACACTACTACAGAGAAAGAGTTACTTGTTGTAGGGTTTGCTTTTGGGAAGTTTTAATCACACTTTGTAGGAGCCAAAGTCATCGTGTTCACTAATCATCCAGCTCTAAAATATCTCTTCAACAAGAAAGACTCAAAAACAAGATTGATTATATGGTTGCTTTTGTTACAAGAGTTTGATTTAGAAATTGTTGACAGAAAGGGCCTAGAAAATCAAGTTGCTAATTATTTGTCTAAACTAAGCACTGATGCTCAACTTAAAGCTGACAAGGTGATTAATAAGACCTTTCCTAATAAGTAGCTCTTTGTTATAACTCATACCGAGGAGCCTTATGTAGGGAATTGAAAGACGACGCGCAGCGGAAAAATTTTAAAACTTTCAATCCCTTTCCGGATCTACCGATCGCGTTTAAGTCAGGTAGTAAGAAGCATTACCTTTAGGCGTTCGATTCCCTGTATGACTTGATGATTCGGCCGTTCAGGATGCTTCTGCTCACCTCCTGTGTCGTTCGAAGTCGACAACTCCGGTCGGCTTCCTCTACCGGTATCCACACGAGTAGCCTTCAACCTCGAACGGCGTGCCAGCGCCTGTGTCCGTCTAGGGTTTTAGGAATCCGTCCTCTCTCCTCTCTTTGCCGTCTCTTAGGTGTTAGTTCTCTCTCGCTTAAACCCTAGCTCCTCATATCAAATATATAGGATGCTATATAGGTTTAATTAATAATATTTAATTTCGAAATTAACTCTAAATTAATTCCGAAATTAATACAATATCAAATATTGCCTAATCAGATAAGAGAACAATTAAATAAATATAGTTTAAATTAAATCCGTCCCACAGATTTAATTCACTTATTTATTTAATAAAGAGATGACGGAATTTATATATATTTAATTTATCCTTATAAATTAATATCTCTTATATATATATATATACGAATTTATATATATATATATACACGTCCACCCTATTTATTCATTGAATCTAGACATATCTTAGATTCAATGAATCTGGACATCATAACTCGTGTTGGGCTATTTTGTGTGCGACCCTGTAGGCCCATATGAAGTTGGCAGTGGGCCATTAACTATAATGACTCACAAGTCGTAAGCGGTCTCTAGCAAGACATCACGACTACCCAAAACATATGAGGATCATTGAACGATGCAGCCTTTCATACAACCATATCACGTCCCTTTTGTCACACGACATTTTGGTCATGGATGAGGCACGGAGAACGTCATCCTCCTATTCATGACCGTTACTTTCTCGATCCCTGAGTAGTCCGAGTATAGAAATGGAACTACCTTTCCATTATAGTATGGCCATACATTTCTCAGACTCACTCATCGAGGGGCCCAGTAATGTCTCTCTACAAATGTGAGGGACAAATTCCATCTTGACCATTCACATTCCTCCGCATGAAAAACCACTAAGCCTGAACACAGTCTTTATGATCACTCGGTCAAAAGTGACTTTTGACTAGGTCAAAGCTAAGCGTTTCTCATGTAGGAATCCATGATGATCTCAGGTCAAAGGGCATAGTGACGTGGTTTGTATATGAGAGAAGCTTACGACTTAACCCATGCAGCTCTCTCATAGCGGGTCGGTCCAACACCTTGTACTCTTACATGTGCCTATGACTTTAATTTATATCTCTATATATCTTTAAAGTCATACTGGTCTTATTTCATCTTTGCTCCCACATAGATGACCGACCAGGGACATTTAGGATAAACCATGAGTTATCCAAGGATAGTTACCACAGAAAACATGCAAATAATATGATAACGTAATTGATAAATTCATAAATTAACAATGTTCAAAACATAATGATTGACCCCTAGGGCACAATTTCCAACATCTTGGTATGCTGATATCATTAATTTCATTATTTATGGTATCATTTCCCAAGATTTGAACTATCATCAAAAGGAGGAAATTCCTAGATAATATCAAATTCTACCATTGGGAGGAACCATTCTTGTTTCTTTATTATGCTAACCAACTACTGAGGAGATGTGTTTCAGAATGTGAAGAAGAAGAAATTTGAGATGGTATCATTCATCTAAATATGAAGGTTACTTTAGGGGTAATAAGACTGCTGTAAAGGTTTTGTAATCCAGATTCTTCTAGCCCACTTTGCTCAAAGACACCAATGACTTTGTATTGACTTGTGATCATGGCCAACAAGTGGGCAATATATCTAAAAGGAATGAAATGCCCCTGAATAACATGCTTGAAGTGGAATTATTTGATATTTGGGGGATTGACTTCATGGGACCATTCCCTAAGTCCTTTAACAATCAATTAATTTTGGTAGCAATCGATTACGTGTCAAAATAGGTTGAAGCCATTGCCTCCCTAACAAATAATGCCAAGGTTGTTATCCAATTCTTGAGGAAGAACATTTTACCTGATTTGGGACCCAAGGGCAATAATTAGTGATAGAGGAAGCCATTTTTACAACAATTAATTTAGAGCTATATTGAAGAAATATGGTATCGAGCACAAGATTGCTTTAGCTTATCATCTTCAAACCAATGGCCAAGTAGAGATCTCCAATTGAGAAATGAAGAAGATATTGGAGAAGACTATAAGACACACAGAAAGGGTTGGTCTACTAAGCTTGATGACGCTTTGTGGGCATACTGATCAGCATACAAAATGCCTATTAGTATGTCACCATACAGACTAGTCTTTGGAAAAGCATGCCATCTCCTTAGTGAGCTAGAACATAGTGCCTATTAGGCTATCAAATGGCTAAACTTTAAGGCAAACGCTATTGATGAGAAGTGACTCTTACAACTGAATGAACTTGAGGAATTCCGATTCAATGCCTATGAAAGTTCAAGACTCTACAAAGAAAAGACCAAGAGGCTTCATGACATGAAAATCTGATAACTCATTATTTTGAATATCCTAAAAGAATATTTTGAGTGATTTTTGGGGAGTTATCAATAGGGTTTTGGATTATTTAAGAGTTTTGAATAGAAATTAATTGTGAGCATTATTTGAGGGATTTTCTTGTAAATAGCTTGGTTTAAAATAATTAAAAGTAGCTATAGATAATTTTACAATTATTCTTATCTTAAGTAAGTTCTAATTTTATTTTATTTCCTTTTTCTTTTTATTATATTTTCTTTTAGTTTTTCTTCTCCATTTATTTTATCTTTATTTTCCCTTCCATTTTACTACCAGAAACAGCACTGTTTGGGGAATGAAGTTTTAGGGATTCCACAGATCAGATACACAGCGTTTTGGAGAGTTGAGGGCTTTGTGATGGATCACTATTCATCATCATCTTGACAGCTGCAAAAATAGTTCTGGGGGGAGCTAGTTCTGGCTAGCGAAAGGAAAACAAGGGAGGTGTTGAACCAATGTGAGGAAGGAGAGGAGTATATCATTCTTTTGCTGGAGCTCAACGGAGACAAGCAAGGAAGAGTTGGTAGATCATCTTCTTCATCTAAAAGGCGACGTGCTAGTTCGTACAAAAGGAGGAGATAAAGAAGATTGTTCATCCTCTTCTTCCTTGGTTTTGTACGAGCTTAGCTAGGGACCGATACTGTTCAGAGGATCTTCTTCTTTGCTAGATCTGAGGAGAAATGTCGACTGGTTCTGCGGAGAGGACAACAAGCTGTAAGAGGAACTTCAAATAGTGTTTTATTTCTAATCTTTCTTCTGTTCTGTCATGAATTTTGAATATGGAATTATTGGTGCTGAGATTATTATATTTAAGATCATGAGTGGCTAATTTTCTTTTTACAGCCCAGAGGAACTATGAACTTGTTAGTGGATTGAGCTTTGTTTTTATTGAATTGAGGATGCTTAATGTTAAATTTTGGTTGCTTAATTTTGTTCTTTATTGTCCATTTGATAACTGGCCACCATTAAATGTGAATTTGAGAATTAAAGTTTTTCTTGGTAAAGGAGATTTTAATTAAAACTCTTAGATTAAGTAATATGGGATTGGATGATAATCTAATTTGTAATTAGGATAGAAATATAGCCCACATAATTGTTGATGAGTGAGACTGAATTGTTTAGCCTCTTAGATAATTGTGTGAGACATTACATAATTAATTTAAGAGAGGATTATAAGTAGACCGACAAGCACTTATAGCTAATTGAACTCTAGATTAACAAAATTGACGTTAAGTTAATCAATTCAGTGAAACAAGGTTTAAAAAGCTAGTAAGGGATTAGTGACTCTAGGTTGTTCTTTTTAATATTTTTCTAGTTAATTTGAGAAAGCTTTGTTTTGTTTATTTTAAATTTCTTTCTACCCAATTTCATGAATTTTGATTTACTCAACTTAAACGAAAAGAAGATTTGTATTGCCTACTCACTAATTAATTGAGTTCTCTGTGGGATCGACCTTGATTACACTTGCGATGCATCTTAATATTTGGTAGCATCAATATTTTGGCACTGTTGCCGAGGAACTTAAGGCAATTAGTGATCAGAATTAGAAATCCTTTGGTAGTTCTTGCTTGAGTGTTTTCTTTAATCATTTCTTTCTTAATTTCTTTTTGTTTGTGGTTATTTGGATAGATAATTTTTCAGGTACCAATTATATGCCTGACAAATCCAAAGGTTCGAAGACACCATTGAAGACAAGGAGTCTTAAGGAAATCTTAGCTGAAACATCCCCTGAAAATCAAGAGAAGGAGGGTGTTAAAAGTGCAAAAGAAGATATGGCTGAGGATGAGAATAATCGTTTAGGTGTCAATGATTTTCTGGGAAGGCAATCTAGAGGTTATCAATCTGAGATCAAAGTACCTGAATTTCATGTAAACAACTTTGAGATTAAGCAAGCAATGCTCAAGATGATTGAATTGAATGGGCAATTTGGGGGAAACAGTAATGAAGATCCTAACTAGCACTTGATTCAATTTTTTGGATGTTTGTGACTCTTTCAAGCAGAATGGTGTTCTTAAAGATGTCATTCGTCTAAGGCTTTTCCCTTATTCTCTACAAGGGAAAGCTAAAGCATAGCTTAACAATTTGGAGGAAGGGAGTGTGAAATATTGGGATGATTTGAAAGAGAAGTTCAGAGCAAGGTTCTTTCCGCATAATAAGATGGTGGATGCAAGGGCCAACCTCACAAACTTCCACCAACAATTTGGTGAGCACTTGTATGAAACATGGGAGAGATTTAAGCTATTGGTTAAGTAGTGCCCGGGACATAATCAAGAGAAATGGGTTCTGCTTCAAATCTTTAGTAGCCGGTTAACTCCCCAGTCAAAATCTAAGATGAATGCCGTTAATAATGGTGGAATTACAAAACAACCAGTAAATCATGATTGGGGTTGTTTAGATGAGTTAGCGGCTGATTATAGTCAAAGCAATAGTGACAAAAGATTAGTGAAGTTTGCAGAGAAAGTCACTGAAGAGACTTCTTCACAGTTGGTGGCAGTGTTAGGTGCTATCAACAAGAGGTCTGATCACTTAGAAGCTCAAGTTAGGCACCTTAATAGTAGACCTGTGGGGTTCAACGCTTTATATAATTCTAGTGATTATTGAGAGGGTAGTCATACCACTGGTCAGTGCCTCATTTCTCCACAAGTACAGATGGTAAATTATGCTGGAAAATTCCATGGGAATAACCAGAACAATACATTTTCAAACACCTATAATCTGGGGTGGCATAACAATTCAAACCTCTCTTGGAAACATGGGGCAACACTTAATCAAGCCTTAACTTCTGGTGCAAAGCAAGTGATTCCTCTTGGTTTTTATCATTAGAAAAGAAATCTATTCCTATTCAAGAGTCTAAGCTTGATCTAGAGGCAATGATGAGTAAGCTTATGAGTTTGCAACTAAAGAACACTCAAGATCAAGCTAATATTAATTCCTCTATCAAGAATCTCGAAGTGCAAGTAGGACAAATTGCAAATGCAGTGAATGCATTGCAACAGAGAGTGTTGCCAAGTGATATTGTTCCTAACCCTCGTGAAGAAGAAATAAGGGAGTGTAAAGGTATGACTCTTCAAAGCAGTAAGGAATTACATGAGATTCCACAACCATTAAAGAAATCTTCTGATTCTAGTGTTCAAGTAACTCCTGAAGTCATGGTAGAGGAGGATGAAGAGGCTATGAAAGAAGACATTGTCAAACTCAATGAGGAGAAGGTTGGAAATTAATCTACAAGAAAGAGTGAAGCAAAGAAAAAGGCAACTAATAGGCCTCAAAATTGGGTGCTGCCTTTACCATTTCCTCAAAGATCTCAGAAGAAGGCATTTGGTGATCAATATAAGAAATTCTTGGAGATTTCCAAGCAGTTGCATATTAATATTCCATTCATTGAGGCTTTGGAACAGATGCCTAAATATGTTAAGTTTCTGAAGGAGATGTTAACTAAGAAGAATCACTTCATTGAGTTTGCAACTATAGCACTGACCAAAGAGATCACTAGTGTCATTAAGCCTAATGTTCCTTTCAAGTGTAAGGATCCTGGTTCCTTCACTATTCCATATTTGATGGGTGACAAGTTTTAATGTCGTGCTTTGTGTGATTTGGGGTCTGCTGTAAATCTAATGCCTCTATCTGTTTTCAAGAAGCTTCAGTTGGGGGAAGTCAATCCTACCACTGTTATCCTTCAACTAGCTGATAGAAGTCTCTCTTATCCCTATGGCATTATCAAAGATGTCTTAGTGAAAGTTGATTCTTTTATCTATCCTGTTGATTTTATTGTGCTAGACATTGAAGAGGATAAAGAGACTCCATTGATTGTAGGGCGACCATTTTTGGCTAAAGTCAGAGCTTTAGTGGATGTTGAGAAAGGAGAAGTGATTCTACACTTGGTGATGAGCAAATTAAAGTCAACATGGACAAAGAAATAAAGGATTCTAAAGAAAAGAAACAGTGTGCAAAGCTTGCTGTGATAGATAAGCTCAATCAAGTTGAATTAGATTCATTCACTAGTAAAGAGCCCTTTCAAGAAACTTAGAGTTGAGAAGAAGACTGTGGAGGATGCTTACTTTGCTCAAACTGAGAGCTTTCAAACTACTTCTATATCATCTCCAAAGAGACATTGGCATTGTTTATCTCAACCTCCTTGATTTGCTGACATAGTCTAGCTAAAGACTATAAACTTAGCGCTTTCAGGAGGCAACCCTAGGGTTTAGTAGTTACTTTTCTATTTTGTTTCTTTGCTTGAGTTGTTTTGATGTTTGTTTTCATTTTGTAAGACTTTAGTATCCCCATGATGATGTGATTTATTTGAGCCACAAAGATCAAGAGCAATTCAGAGAGTGCACATTCACAAACAAAAGAGGCAATCCTTCCACTTTTACTTGATTAGCTTGATATATGATTAATTGTTTGCTGCTGGGAACTGAGTGCCGGTTATAATGTGGATTTTCATGTGATTGATGTTTGATGTTGATTATAGTTTTTACTGGTTGCACTTATCTGTTTTGCTTATTTTTAGAACTCTTGGAATTTATGATTTTCCTTGCACTTGGATATGGTTGAAACTGTCATGATTTTCAGTGGATTGCTATCTTTCTTCCACTGCTTTGATTTTGTTCCCATCTTTTAAGGGAGTGGCAGTTTCATTTTTCTCCTCACTTCTTTATTTGATTGATGTGCTTATACACATTGAGGACAATGTGTCATTTAAGTGTGGGGGTGAGGGAAACCCTTGATTTTGCACAAATTTGTCCTTAAGTTTTTAGTTTTGGGGTAAATATTTGAAAATTTCTTTGTTTTTGTGAATAGTTTGGGTTTTGATTGTGAATATTACTTAAGTTGGTTTTGATTTAAACTTGAAAGGATTGGGTTTGATGAGAATTTGGTTCCATCTCTCAAGAATATTAGTAAATTGGCAAACAATTTAGTTTTGGTAAATGACTTTAGGAAATCAAAAGTTTGTGAGGATTTGAGCCTAAATTTTAATTTCTTTTAAGAGGGAGTACATTGTGATCTTATCTCTAGAACTTGTCTTGAATCTCTTTTGAGGCTTAAAATTCTTTTTGCACGCATAAAGATGATTTAGACATTCATTTTCATTCCCACTTTAGCCAAATGTCCATCCTATTTAAACTAATCCTTTGATTTACCCTTTTGAGCCTTAACCTTTTCTTGAAAGAAAATTGCATGGTTTAGATAGCCCTTTGTTTAAGAAGATGTAATTTTTCTTTCAATCTCATTATTTTAGTAAGTGCTCTATAATACTTTTTGGGAAGAGTGAAGGAATTGAAAGAAAAAAGAAATTGGTCAATGCTTTGTGATTTTGTGTAACTAGGAAAAGAAAAGAGAAATAGGAAGGAAAAAAAAGAGATGATTGAAAAGAAGAGTAGAAAAAAGAAATAAATAAATAAATAAAGAAAAGAGAAAAAAAAGGTACAGATAGAAAAAGAAAATGAAAATGAAAAGAAGAAGAAAGAAAAAAAATGATAGTTAAAAAAAACAAAGGAAAAAAAATAGCAAAGAAACTAATCAGATGGGAAAAAAGAAAAAGAAGGAGAAAGAAAGACTACATATGAGTTTGGCTTCTTGAAATTCCTTCATTTTTCTTGTTTTTATTGAAAAGCTTAGCATGTACTAAAGTTTTTCTCCATTTTCCATTTTTCACTTCATTATCCTACCTTATTCATTACAACCTTTGAGAAGTCCTTTTGATTTGTGTGTGCAATTGGATGATATAGTGGAGATTGAGATGATAAACAAGCCTATAGTAGAAGGGTTGCAATAAATGGAAATGAGTGAAACACAAGCCTTTATTGTCATAAGAGATTAGTGTAAACACTTGACTAGTGAGGTAGTTCTTATTGTGATTTATCTTTACCCATTTAATTGTTTTGCTACTTATATTTTTGGAAGATGGAAAAGAGTTCTTTAAAGATTCAATTCTTGATAGTTTGAATTGTTTCTAACTTGGTGATGTTTGCTTTAAAATTATGTCTCTTTGGTTTTTCTTAGTTGTTTTATAAATAAAAATTTTGAGGACAAGATTTGAGGCAAGTGCGGGGGAATTTGATAACTCATTATTTTGAATATCATGAAAGAATATTTTGAGTGATTTTTGGGGAGTTATCAACAGGATTTTGGATGATTTAAAAGAGTTTTGAATAGAAATTAATTGTGAACATTATTTGAGGGATTTTCTTGTAAATAGCTTGGTTTTAAATAAATAAAAGTAGTTATAGATAATTTTACAATTATCCTTATCTCAAGTTAGTTTTAATTTTATTTTTTTCCTTTTTCTTTTTGTTATATTTTCTTTTAGTTTTTCTTCTCCATTTATTTTATCTTTATTTTCCCTTCCATTTCACTGCTAGAAATGGCACCATTTGGGGAATACAGTTTTGGGGATTCCACAGATCAAATATGTAGCGTTTTGGAGAGTTGAGGGCTTTGCGATGGATCACTTTTCATCATCATCTTGAAGGCCATAGAAACGGTTCTTGGGGGAGCTGGTTCTGGTTGGCAAAAGGAAAACGGGGGAGGCACCGAACTGGTGTAAGGAAGGAGAGGAGTATACCGTTCTTTTGCAGCAGCTCGACAGAGACAATCAAGAAAGAGCTGATGGATCATCTTCTTTATCTGAAAGGCGTCTTGCTGGTTCAAACAAAGAGAGGAGATAGATAAGATTGTTCATCCTTTTCTTCCTTGGCTTTGTACGAGCTTAGCTGGGGACCGACACTATTCGGAGGATCTTCTTCTTCATTGGATCTGAGGAGAAACGCTAGCTGGTTCTGCGAAGAGGATGATGAGCTGTGATAGGAACTTCGAATAGTGTTTTGTTTCTAATCTTTCTTTCGTTCTGTCATGAATTTTGAATATAGAATTATTGGTGCCGAGATGATTATATTTAAGATCATGAGTAGCTAATTTTCTTTTTACAGCCCAGAGGAACTATGAACTTATTAGTGGACTGAGCTTTGTTTTTATTGAATTGAGGGTGCTTAATGTTAAATTTTGGTTGCTTAATCTTGTTCTTTATTGTCCATTTGATGACTGGCCACCATTAAATGTGAATTTGAGAATTAAAGTTTGTCTTGATAAAAGAGATTTTAATTAAGCTCTTAGATTAAGTAATATGGGATTGGATGATAATCTAATTTGTGATTAGGATAAAAATATACCTAATTACCCCATATAATTATTGATGAGTGAGACTAAATTGTTTAGCCTCTTAGGTAATTGTATGAGACATTACATAATTAATTTAAGAGAGGGTTATAAGTAGACCGACAGGCACTTGTAGCTAATTGAACTCTAGATTAACAAAATTGATGTTAAGTTAATCAATTCAATGAAACAAGGTTTAAAAAGCTAGTAAGGGATTAGTGACTCTAGGTTGTTCTTTTTAATATTTGTCTAGTTAATTTGAGAAAGCTTTGTTTTGTTTATTTTTAATTTCTTTCTACCCAATTTCATGAATTTTGATTTACTCAACTTAAACAAAAAGAAGATTTTTATTACCTAATCACTAATTAATTGAGTTCTCTGTGGGATCGATCTTGATTTGCCACTTTCTTTTTTTTATAACCCACACACTTATGGTGCATCTTAATATTTGGTAGCATCAAAATCCTTGCTAGAACCTTTCAACCAAGTCAACAAGTTTTATTATACAATTCAAAGCTCAAACTTTTTCCTGGGAAGCTAAAGTCTAGGTGGTCTGGTCCATTCACTATGGTGAGAATTCATGGCCGCAGGGTTGTAGAGCTAGAAGGAAAAGATGAAAAGAAATTTCAAGTCAATGGTTCAAAGGTTAAAGCATTATTGGGGTAGCTCGGTTGATCGTCAAACTGTCACCTTGCCCTTATCAGAAGACTCTTAAGCAAATGAAGAATTAGGTTGAAGATTATAAACCAAGCGTTACTTGGGAGGCAACCCAAGCTTTGAACTTTTCTTTTACATTTTTCTCTTGTTTTTTATTCTATTTTAGTAGTTTTATGTTTGATCTCGATTTTTGTAGGCATGAAGGATTCTTCCTAAAAGTTTAGATCCTTGAAAGAAGAATGGCTGTGTTTAAACATTACATCTAGGGAAGTACACCTAAACCTAATCTCAATAAAGTTAAACTCTACTCCTTAAGCCTTAACTGTGCCAGTATCATTGTTTCTAGATAAGCAAGTGCCTCCAATATGAATTTGAATGATATTGAGGCCTGATTGTTGTGTTGTTTTTTTTATTGTTTACTTATGTTTGTTTGTTATTATGATTATGTTTTTATGTGGTCTTATTTTCTTCTATTTAGCGATTGTGGTCTAGTAGGTTATAAGTGTTTCTAGTTGTTTCAAGGGTTTTTATGCTGGTTTTGTAATAAGCACTATGGCGTGTTCCTTCAGGAGCCATAGTGGATTGTTTTGTTGAGGGCACCATCTCTGTAATAGGCACCACAGCTGTTACACACATACGCCGCAGCAACTTTTCTTCTTGTTGTGGATCCCGTTTCTGTAATAAGTACCGCGATGTGTATCTTCATAAGCTGCAACGGTCACTTTTGTTAACCCTATTTTAGCCTCTGTCTTAAGTGCCACAACGTACAAAATCTTTAGCTCTTTGTAATAACCACCGCAGTGTATTGCAATATGAGTTGCGGCTTTGGCCTTTTCACTAGCATCATCCTAGTTCAGTCCGAGGCACTGTGGTGTGAGATCTTAGGCGCCGTGGTGTGCTCTGATTTCTTAAGCTTAATTTTTTTCTGTTTTCAGCTGCTGCCCATAAATATTTTCATATTTCCCTCCTTAACCCTATATATCTAGTCGATTTTTGGGTCTAATTCCTTCCTCCTAATTTAAAACCCTAACCTTTTTGTCTTTTTACTCCTTCAATTTACATATTTTCCCCTTTCCTTTATCCAACACACCCCCAGATTTACGGTTTTACTCTCTCCTTCTCCCCTTTCGATTTTACTCTCTCCTTCTCCCACTCTTTTTCATTCTCCCACTCTCTCACTGTTGACCCTATCTCCCCCTCCTTCTCTCATAGTCGTCGCCATCCTCTCCACCTCTAGTGGCACCAGCGTCCATCCTCTGGTTGATTGTCCTTCTACCTCTATCGTCTACCCATCTTTCTTTCAAAGGTATTTTCTTTCTTTCTTTCTTTTAATTTGGTTAGTTTATTTCTTTTTAAGTAGGGAAGTGTGATCTGGGGAGATGTATTGTAGTTTAGAGTGAAGTTGGACCAGTAGATAGCGGGAGTTTGATTTTTTGAGGTTGATTGTGGTTAGGTTTGGGGGTTAATGTTGAGAATGCTTTTAAAGTCAAATTTCTATAAAATACCTTCTGTATTATTTGAAAGAGAAATGTACTACTTTCAATTGTGAAAAAGCCTATGACTTGGAACATAGATAATAGTTGTGAAGATTCTCAAATGAAACTTCGAGATTGCCCAAGTTGTGTTCTAAAATTGACACTCAATTTGAAGTGTTGTTCTTTTTGAAAATGAGTTGACTGAAATGCCAAATTGTTATCTTTCAATATGAGTACTTAGGCAGGATCTTTTGAAATTAGTTTGAATAGGAATCTACTAATGGATGCCTATCTTTGAAACCCTTTCTCAAAACTTTTATGCAACTCTGTTTGGATTAAAATTAGAGAAGTAGATTTGAGTTTCAGGGTAAGCATGAATTGATGGTGGAGTAGAGTTGAGTAATGGTGAGAGTGTGCTTTTAGGATTTCTTAAGGATTACATAGCTTCAACTTTTGATCTCAATCTTTAATCTAAGTTCAGGGGAGAGCTTTTTTTTCTTAGGATAGCTTAGTTGTCTTTCTCTTTTGTTTTGTGGTTGTGGTGTTTTGTTTACTTATTTTTTATGTGGTGTGCTCTCTTCATTTGTGCAGGAAAACAAACAAATGGCCCCAAAAAAGAAAACCCGAGCCAACATTAGTTTCGACCCTACCACTTAGAGTTTGGACCTCCTCTATGAGAAATTAGACAGAGAGATACACCACATGAGGGCATAGATAGAGGTGTATGGAGGAGCTATTGGTTCAAATTGCTCAGAAGCTGGAAATTGAAGTACCAGATGTTGAAAACACAAGTACCAAGGCTCAGGGTGAAGAAGAGTTGAATGAGGAGGAGGATGAAGTTAAGGCTTCTAGCGGCGGTGTTAATGAAGATAAAGACATGGCCGTAGATCTACTTGATAAGGATGATACAGACTAAGGGGGTAAGTAGACAGGGGATGAGGATGACTAGCTGGGGCCATTTGTTGTTGTTGCTGCTACATGTTTATTTGCTTCATTTTGTTGTGACTGTTGTTGCCTAGCTTTGTGTTACTTGTTTAATTGTATTGTTGAAAGGCTACTGATGGCCTGGATTGCTAGTTACTTTGGTACAGGATAATTAATTATGAACTGCAAATGTGAATGCCTATATATAAGCTAATGATAGCTTATTCTTGACAAATGATATATGTTGGTTCTATTTTGTGCATATTCTGCTAAACTGACTTGTCTAACCTGTGTGAATAGCTCATATCTGTACAAGTGCAGGTACACTAATTTTTGATCTCTCATACACTAAATCTTTTGATTTTTGTGTTTTAGCACATGAAGAAGACCTCCGTATAATTTGTTGACAGTGAGGACACTGTCCCTTTACAGTTTAGGGGATGTGGAGGTGATTTTTGAATGACATAGATCACTATAACACTTTTTGATGAGCTTGAAGCAATTTTTTTTTTGGCAAATTATGGTTGATTTGTTAGAATTTTGATGTAAAACTCGAGTTGAGCATGTTTAATGTTTTAAATATAGATTGGACTAATGAATGATTTGTTCGAGTGCTTGTGGTCCAATGATATGAATGAGTTGTTTAGTTAGTATTCCTTGTTGAAAGTTTGGTCAATAGCAATTATGGATGATTCATTTCTCTAAAGCATGTTTCTTAGTAGTTTGAGTCAAAAATGATGCACTTGTAGAGTCATAAGTGTTTTGAATGCATTCAACTAGAGAATTAAGTGCAAATCTATTTATATGTTTGTTTTCAACTCCATGATTTTAGAAACTTGATCCAGATCTGCTCAAAGTTTATAAATCACTTTACATGATTTTAAAAAATGATCAGGGTATTCTTTCAATGCGATTGTACCTTTCAAGCTGACTCTAATGGAATATTATGTGCTTTGCACCCATTTTGGAGCTTGGAAAAACCATGAAAATTTTCATTTGAACACATAACCATTTCCTAAGCCACTTAGCTTGAAAAACCATGAACTATCTTGCTTTGAGATTAAATGAACTCATTTAATGGAGACAGTTAGTTTTGATTATGAGAAGAGGAAGTATTGATTGTGGAGTTTGACAATTGTCAGGTCAAAGAAACAAAACTAAAAAAAAAAAAAGAATTTCAACAGGGCTCGGCAATGAGAAGAGATTAAACTTGGTTTTGACTTGAGAAAGCTTCATCAATATTTGTGAACTTTGGGCTAACTTAACTTATTATTAAACACTAAATGAGAAGTTACTAATCAAGTTTTATGAAGTACAATAGTGAAAAATAACCCTAGATCCTTATTTGTTTCAAAGTCAAATTTATTTTCTTTCAAGTTTAATCTTTGTTTTCAAAGTACATTAAACAACTTTATTTAGAATAATTATTTCACTTAACCTAATCAAGGGCACAATTATAATTTTTAACTCGTTTGGTCTTAGTCTCTGTGGGAGCTATACTTTTTATACTACTTGCGACTCGTTTGCTTGCAATTAAGCTAATCGGCGAACAAAAGATTACAGTTTGCACCTTCGATATGCTCTTGTAAACATTCAGTTTGCCAATTCAAAAAAAAAAACATACAAAAGGGAAAAAAATGGCATTGATGCGTTAAAATTGAGTCAGTGAAAAAAGAAGAAGCTCATTTTTAAAAATTTTTTTAACTTTTTTACAAAAAAAAAAAGAGAGATATGTGTTAATATCAAAATTTGTAAGTAACATTAGTTTACTATTTGGAAACCTTGTAAAGCACTTTAAAAAATTACTTTTAAATGAATTAAGACAAAACTCATCTTACGTAATTTTTTCTAATAACATAAAATTATTTCTGAAAAGCTAATCCAAGTGCTTTCATTTAATTGACGTTGGCTATCTTTTATAGTCTGTCTAGTGTATATGCGGAAATTAAAATGGAGAGGAGAAGAAATTTTAATAAGCTTGATTTTTAAAAAAAATTGAGAAGTGGGGTTAAAAAATTTTAACTAGTTTTATTACTTTTTTATCTCACAATTTTTATTAAAATTTTATAACCCAACTTCTTCAAATTTTGTTAAAATCAAACTCATTAAAATTTATTCTCCGCTCTAATTTCTGCATACCAAACATATTTAAGAGGAACATTGCATCAAATAGTTCACAATACTCGGTACTCAAGGGAAAGTAGATTGAAGGCAAAACGCATTTTGACCCTGGCAATTATAAACAATAAACATTTGAATATGAAATAAATAATTGTATAAAGCCACAGCTGAATCGACCTTTTATTAAGGGACTGTTTGGATTACTGGAAGCACTTTTTCGCAAATTGAAACAAACTTCTCCATATATTTACTTTGTACACTATAAAGTCACTTTTAAAACTATGATTTTATTTCCATTCAAACACCCCTTAAGTCTAATAATCTTATAAATTATGTTATGATGTTATCTTTATATGTGTGTTGCCTAATAGGAATACTCCTAGTATAATAATTTAAATGAAATCTTTTATAAGTATTAACTTCTTCTAAACCAAAAAATAGTCACTTGCAGTATATAATTGAAATAAAGTCCTTAATTTGTCACTTTGGGGTTACTCTAAAAATTAACTGAATTAATGCAATATAGTGCACAATCCAGGTCATATTCACTTTAAGGAGCTGAAAACGAGATTAAATCTTAGTAAATAAATGCAAGTAAAATAAGCTATATAAAAATTAAAAAAATAATAAAGATGAAGAAATGAAAATGAAACACGCGAGTAAATAATGATAATAATCAATCATCCAATTTAACAATGCAAGCAATCCTCACTCCAGTAGATGCGAAAGTTAAAACAATAAATTAATAATTATAATTAAGCTTTTAATCCAACAACTGAGCCACTTCAAATTGCCACAAAATATTTTTCAAAATCCTAGCTTACTAATTACAATCAAAATAGTAAAATGGGATTAAAGATGCTAAAAACCAATACTTAATTAGAACTTTTAAATCCAAAACAACAGAATTAAAGCTAGCAAGAGACAATATGATCTAGATTCCTAACTGCCTTAAAAAATTACAATATATTAACTCCAAAATCAATACAAATGTCTAATCACAGCATTATAATTGAAATTAAAACTATAAACAGCCC